>NW_027596461.1:0-40000 GCF_964194155.1 Cetorhinus maximus
GACAGAGAGAGGAGAGAAACACAGAGACAGAGAGAGATAGAGACAGAGAGAGAGAGACTCAGAGAGACAGAGAGAGAGAGAGAAAGACAGAAAGAGAGTGCGGCGCTCCATAAGACCATAGGAGTAGAAATTAGGCTATTCGGCCCATCGAGTCTGCTCCGCCATTCAATCATGGCTGATCAGTTTCTCAACCCCATTCTCCCGCCTTCTCCCCATAACCTTTGATCCCCCTTACCAATCAGGAACCTATCTATCTCGGTCTTAAATACACTCAATGACCTGGCCTCCACAGCCTTCTGTGGCAATGAGTTCCAGAGATTCACCCACTCTCTCTGGCTAAAGAAGTTTCTCCTCATCTCTGTTCTAAGAGGTCTTTACTCTGTCTGAGGTAAAACAATGGATGGAACAGAACCTTATCTACCGACTGGGCACTTTACAGCTTCCCAGACTGAATATTGAGTTCAACCACTTTCGATCAGGAACTCTCTCCTCCATCCCCACCCCCTGTTTCCCCCAAACATTTCTATATATTTTTCTTTTCCCACCTATTGCCATTATTGTTTGGAATGTGTTTCCATCCATTGGGCTATCTGTCCCTTGCATGTCTTGCTTTCTACCCTTAATGTCCCCATTAGCACATTTCTTCGCTGATATCACCACCATCAACACCTCTTTATCCTTTGGCCCGTGACATTTTTTGGTTCCCTCCACCTATCACTGGCCCTCTATCCATCTCTACCTGTCCAACCCACCTCCGCCTTAAACCAGTTTATATTTCATCCCCTGTTCTATTTTCCCTTAGTTCTGGTCAAGAGACAGAGACACTGGACACGTGAACTGTGCTTCTCTCCCCAGGAAGGGCAAAATTCTTCCTTAAAGAAACAATTATTTTGGAAGCGATTACGAGACTATCTTTCTCTGTCCCAGAGGAATCTTTAACAGCAGCGACACCGTCCCCCCGCAGAGCCAATGCTGTCTACCAAGTTGGGGACTGAGTGCAGCCAGATACCGGCCGAGGGATCGCTCCCAGGTAGGAAGTTGTTTTTTACATCGTGAGTTCCCCGAGTGTTCGCGCAGGGTCTTTCCCCCCATCTCCCACCCCCCAGAAGTTGGTGTTTGGGGGAGAGAAGGGGGAGTGAGCAGGAGTTCTCCAGAGCCAGTGGGATGCAGAGACAGGAACTGAGAGAGAGAGAGACAGGGACAGAGATGGGCTGGGGCGAAGGGGGCCAGAGACGGATGGAGAGGGAGAGGGAGGTTCGGTTCGGTGATCCCATTAATTGATGATTGATTGGGTCGGAGAGGGAGAGAAAGGATGAGAGAGAAACAGGGAGAGAGAAACAGAGAGAGACAGAGATAGAGAGAGACAGAGAGAGACGGAGATAGAGAGTGAGACGGTGATAGACAGAGACGGAGATAGACAGAGACGGAGATAGACAGAGACGGAGAGAGAAAGAGAGACGGAGTGAGAAAGAAAGACAGAGAGATAGAAAGACAGAGAGAGAGAGAGAAAGAGAGAGAGAGAAAGAGAGAGACAGAGACAGAAAGAGAAACAGAGAGACGGAGATAGACAGAGACGGAGATAGACAGAGACGGAGATAGACAGAGACGGAGAGAGAAAGATAGACGGAGTGAGAAAGAAAGACAGAGAGAGAGAAAGAAAGACAGAGGGAGAGAGAAAGAGAGAGAGAGAAAGAGAGAGACAGAGACAGAAAGAGAAACAGAGAGACAGAGATAGACAGAGATGGAGATAGACAGAGACGGAGAGAGAAAGAGAGACGGAGAGAAAGAAAGACAGAGAGAGAGAAAGAAAGACAGAGAGAGAGACAGAGAAAGAAAGAGAGAAAGACAGAGAGAGAATGAGACACAGAAAGACAGAGATAGAGAGAATGAGACAGAGAGAGAGACAGACAGAGGGAGAGTGAGAGTGAAAAAGACAGAGAATGAAAGAAAGAGAGAGACACAGAGACAGAGAGAGAGAAAGGAAGAGAGAGGAGGGAAGAGAGAGAAAGGAAGAGAGAGAAAGAGTCAGCGAGAAAGAGACAGCGAGAGAGAGAGAGAGATAGAAAGAAAGAGACAGCGAGAAAGAGAGAGACAGAGAGAGCTAGAGAAACAGAACGAGAGAGAGCGAGACAGCAGTGAGACACAGAAAGTGAGACACAGACACACACAAAAAAGCTGTTAGAGAGAGACGGAGAGAGAAGGGGTGACAGAATCACATGTGAGTGAGCGAGAGAGGCAATGGGCAAACTCATTAATTCTCGCTGGAGTTTCGTGGGCTGGGAAGGGTCGGGAGCCTTTGTTACTAAGAACAATTTCAGTCTGATGTGATGTTTGATTGTCTGTCATAACTTTGTTAAACTGAGGCTGGGATCATTGGATGGAGTGTAATTCTCTCTCTCTCTCTCTCTGCCTCACCTCCTGCAGTGAAGAAGAGAGAAAGCTTCAAGAAACTGTACAGTGTGGGCAAGAAACTGGGCAGCGGCGGCTTCGGAACAGTTTTCTCGGCTGTGAGGATCTTCGATGGAGCTCCGGTGAGAGAGGAGGGGGGAAAGGAGGGTATTAATGTAATAAGCACATCGATATATAGACACACACACCCCCAGACACACACACACACTGAGACACACACAGAGACACACTCAGACACACACACACACTCAGACACACACAGAGACACACTCAGACACACACAGAGACACACTCAGAGACACACTCAGAGACACACTCAGACACACACACACACCCAGACACACACACACACTCAGACACACACACACACGTCCCCAGACACACACAAAGACACAAACACACACAGACCCCCAGACACACAGAGACACACTCAGACACACACACACACACATCCAGACACAGAGAGACGCACTCAGACACACACACACACTCAGACACACACATGCACTCACACACACGCCCCCAGACACACACAGAGTTACACTCACACACACACTCAGACACACACACACACATTCAGACACAAACACACGCACACACACTCAGACACACAGAGAGACACGCACACACTCAGACACACACACACACACGCTCCCAGACACACAGACACACACACGCCCCCAGACACACACACTCAGACACACACACACTCAGACACAAACACACACAGACACACAGACGCAAAAACATTCACACAGACACACAGACACAAAAACATTCACACAGACACTCACTCACACAAACATGCACATAGACACACTCACTCACACACACAGAGATCCTCACAGTCATGTACAGCCAAACACGCACACACACAAACACACACTCAGACACACCCACAGGCATACACAGAGACACACTGCCATCTAGAAGCTTCCGTTTTTAGTGCAATAAATTGTAAAACGCGAGCACAACATTACAACATTCCGGGGGTCGCGGGGGGAGTGAAGAGCCAAAATAATTCCCAGGGATCAATGTTTACACCTGCAGGTGTTGCTGATGTTTCTATAGGGGGGAGGGAGACAAGGTGTGTGTTAACTCAGTATGAAACTTCACTTAAAATATATCAATATGGATGTAGTGTTTAAAGTCAGCTCATTTGAATGAATTGGGATCCTGTTTCTGTGCCAGGTGGCGGTTAAACACGTGCCCAGGAAGAAAGTGGTGGATTGGGGTCGTCTGGTGAGTTTAAAATGATTTCAATAAGACTTGTGAACCTGTCTCTGTCTGAGTGTGTGCGAGTGTGCATCTGAGTGTGTGCAAAGTGTGCGTCTGAGTGTGCGCGAGTGTGACTGAGTCTAAGAATGTTTGAGAGTGTGTGTGAGTGTGTCTGAGTGTGTGTGTGAGTAACTCTGAATGTGAGTGTGTGTGTGAGTGTGTCTGAGTGTGTGTATCCCCCCCAAACCAGCCTCTTCCCACCCCCTACCCACCCCCAACTCCATCTCCCCCCCAAACCAGACTCTTTCCATCCTCAACTCCAGCTATTTCTCTTTGCGAACGTGTTCCCTGCTGCCCATGTTCTGAATCCTGCCATCCTTGTGCCCTCTGCTTGCAGAATGACCGCCCCGTGCCCATGGAGATCATCCTGATGCGGAAGGTGTCTTTGCCGGAGCACCGAGGCGTGATTCGCCTGCTGGACTGGTTCTCCAGGCCGGCCGGCTTCCTGCTTGTGATGGAGCGCCCGCCCAGCGCCAAGGACCTCTTCGACCTCATCACCGAGCAGGGCCCACTGGGCGAAGATCGCGCCCGCTCCTTCTTCCGCCAGGCAGTGGAGGCAGTGCAGCACTGCCATGCCTGTGGGGTCACGCACCGGGACATCAAGGACGAGAATCTCCTGGTCGACCTGCACACTGACGAGCTCAAGCTCATCGACTTCGGCTCGGCAGCCCTGCTGCGCGACACCGCTTACACCGATATCAGTGGTGAGTACCCGGGCCCGGACACTCCCTGGGGGCATCCCGGAAGCAGCTGGGGGCACAGCGGCTCCTCCTTTCTCTCTCTGACACCTGGGATCCCAGACATGTTGCACAGACGCCAATTCCCTCCCACGGTATGGCACAGCACAGACCCTCCGACAGTGCTGCGCTCCCTCAGCACTGAACCTCCGACAATGCGGAGCTCCCTCAGCACTGACCCTCCGACAGTGCGGCACTCCCTCAGCACTGACCCTCCGACAGTACGGAGCTCCCTCAGCACTGACCCTCCGACAGTGCGGCGCTCCCTCAGCACTGACCCTTCGACAGTGCGGCGCTCCCTCAGCACCGACCGTCCGACAGTGCGGCACTCCCTCAGCACTGACCCTCCGACAGTGCGGCACTCCCTCAGCACTGACCCTCCGACATTGCGGAGCTCCCTCAGCACTGACCCTCCGACAGTGCGGCTCAGCACTGATCCTCCGACAGTGCGGCTCAGCACTGACCCTCCGACAGCGCGATGCTCCCTCAGCATTGACCCTCCGACAGTGCGGCACTCCCTAAGCACTGACCCTCCAACAGTGCAGCGCTCCCTCAGCACTGAACCTCCGACAGTGCGGCGCTCCCTCAGTACTGACCCTCCGACAGCGCAGCGCTCCCTCAGCACTGACCCTCCGACAGTGCGCCGCTCCCTCGGCACTGACCCTCCGACAGGGGGATAGGGCAAGGGGGGCGGGGATCAGGCGTGGGTATTTTGGGGGCATCAGGGCATTAAAACCCCAAAGCAATGCTGGGTGGGGTAAATAGTCTCACAGTGAATGTTGTCTGGTTTTAATCTTGTCTCTCTCTCTCTCTCCTATTTCCATCTCTTTCTGATGTAAATGCCCAGGCACCAGAGTGTACAGCCCGCCAGAGTACATCAGTGAAAGGCGCTACCATGCCCGCTCCGCTACTGTCTGGTCCCTCGGGGTCTTACTCTACGTCATGGTCTGTGGTGACATCCCCTTCGAGCGAGACGTGGAGATCCTGGCTGGCGAGATCCAGCTGCCCTCCGGCATCTCCAAGGGTAAGTGGCACAGGGGGTGGAGAGAGGGGATTTTAGTTTTAAAGCATCCTTCACTGTCTCTCCTTTCCATAAGATCTCAAGAAATAGGGGCAGGAGGAGGCCATTCGGCCCCTCAAACCTGCTCCCCCATTCAATACGATCGCGTATGATCCCATTGTTCCTCAACTCCACTTCCTTGTCCGTCCCCCTCATAACCCTCGACTCCCATCGTCGATCAAAAATCTGTCTCACTCGGCCTTGAATATATTCAGTGACCCGACCCCCACTGCTCTCTGGGGGGGGAGAGAATTCCACAGACTGACCACCCTCTGAGAGAAGAAATTCCTCCTCATCTCCGCCTTCAATGGGAGAACCCTCATTCTGAAACTGTGCCCCCTCCCCTCGTTCTAGATTCCCCTCCACGAGGGGCGGGTAACATCCCCTCAGCATCCACCCTGTCAAACCCCCTCCCCTCAGAATCTGATATGTTTCAATAAGATCACCTCTCATTCTTCTAAACTCCAATGGGTAGAGGCCCAACCTGCTCAACCTTTCCTCATCAGACAAACCCCCTTCGTCCCAGGAATCGGCCGAGTGAACCTTCTCTGAACGGCTTCCGATGCGAGTCTGTCCCTCCTGAAGTGAGGGGACCAGAACTGTCCACAGTGACCCAGGAGCGGCCTCACCAACGCCCTGTCCAGTTGTAGCAAGACTTCCCCACTTTTATACTCCATCCCCCCCTCGCAATAAAGGACAACTTTCCATTTGTCTTCCTCATCACTCGCTGCATCTGCATACCAACTTTTTGAGATTCATGTCCCAGGACACCCAGATCCCTCCGCACCGCCGCCTTCTCCAGTCTCTCTCTCTCTTTCTCACATTCATTTCTTCCCCGCGATGCAATTTTTAATGGACCATCTTGTGCTTCCTTCCCCCCTTCCCCCTGCAGAGTGCGAGGAGCTGATACGATGGTGCCTCTCCATGCAACCCTCCAAACGCCCCACCCTCCACCAGATATTGTACCACCCGTGGGTGCAGCGGGACATCACCAGACCGAAAGTCGTGGGCCTCTGGAGCCCGGGGGGAGACTCCGACTGTAGCGCCAGCCAGGAGAGACTGTAGGGAGCAGACAGACCGGGCATGGACACACTCTGTTGCTGGTCACCGTATGGAAGGAGGAGGAACTTTCAGGACTGATGGGGACCTCGCCTGATCGCTCTGTCAGCAGTGGCTGGCTGCTCAGTGAACATTGGCCCCAGGGCCGGAGAGAACTCGAACTGCACACCCCTTGTTCATCTCCCTCGTTCATCCTGAAAGACGCCTCCGACAGTGCGGATCTCCCTCAGTACTGACCATCCAACAGCGCGGCTCTCCCTCAGCACTGACCCTCCAACAGTGCGGCACTCCCTCAGCACTGACCCTCCAACAGTGCGGCACTCCCTCAGCACTGACCCTCCAACAGTGCGGCACTCCCTCAGCACTGACCCTCCAACAGTGCGGCACTCACTCAGCACTGACCCTCCAACAGTGCAGCACTCCCTCAGTACTGACCCTCCAACAGTGCGGCACTCCCTCAGTACTGACCCTCCAATAGTGCGGCACTCCCTCAGCACTGACCCTCCAACAGTTCGGCACTCCCTCAGCACTGACCCTCCAACAGCGTGGCGCTCCCTAAGCCCCGACCCTCCGAATGTGCAGCGCTCCCTCAGCACTGAACCTCCGACCGTGCGTCGTTCCCACAGAACTGACCCTCCTTCAATGCAGCACCGACCCTCCAACAGCGTGGCGCTCCCTCAGTACTGCCCCTGCGACAGTGCAGCACTCCCTCAGCACTGACCCTCCAACAGTGCGGCGCTCCCTCAGTACTGACCCTCCGACAGTGCGGCGCTCCCTCAGCACTGACCCTCCGACAGAGCGGCTCTCCCTCAGCACTGACCCTCCAACAGTTCGGCACTCCCTCTGCACTGACCCTATGTCCGTGCGGCGCTCCCTAAACACTGACCCTCCAACAGCATGGCGCTCCCTCAGCCCTGACCCTCCGAATGTGCAGCGCTCCCTCAGCACTGACCCTCCGACCTTGCGTCGTTCCCACAGAACTGACCATCCAACAATGCAGCACCGACCCTCCAACAGCGTGTCGCTCCCTCAGTACTGCCCCTGCGACAGTTCAGCGCTCCCTAAGCACTGACCCTCCAACAGCGTGGGGCTCCCTCAGCCCTGACCCTCCGAATGTGCAGCGCTCCCTCAGCACTGACCCTCCAACAGTGCGGCGCTCCCTCAGTACTGACCCTCCGACAGTGCGGCACTCCCTCAGCACTGACCCTCCGACGGTGCGGCACTCCCTCAGCACTGACCCTCCGACAGTGCGGAGCTTCCTAAATACTCACCCTCCAACAGTAATTTCCATGAGCAGCCGCAATCTCTCTCCATTCTCCCCTTAAGGACACTTGCGAGCTTTACAGACCTGGCACTTTTCTGGAGGGGGCATTGGGTGGGGCATTGAGAGATTCCTTCCTCACTCCCATCCCCATCCCCCATCCCCGCATCCTCATGCACACGGATAAGGGAAGAAGCCTGGATTTAAGGGGAAAGCAACGCACCGTCGTTCGATCGCATTGTGACGCACGCTGTGGGCAAATAGCTGAGGGGGAGTTGGTGAGGTTGGGGGATGGCACCGGAGAGCCGTTGGCCATGCCAGTGCCTTGGGGAGAGCGCCAGGGGAGGCCCGAGCTTGGGTGAGGTTCTGGGGAAATTCTGGAACCAGCTGTGTCCACCCTGGTCTGTAAATCCTCGTGTATTGTGCCCCGGCCCTAGAGGGTGCCGCTGAGATCATGTTCCTGGTTCAACATGAAACCCTCTTGTGAATGGCGGCACGAGACTGTCCTTAAATCGCGGTGTCGGTTAGCGAACCGACAGTCGTTACAGCATAGAAGGCCATTCGGCCCATCGAGCTGGTGCCAGAGAAACTACCTGCGTATTTATGATGTTTTGTGTGTACTCAATAAAATTAAACGTTGTTTCAGTCAGTGGTATATTGTGTGTGTGTGTGTGTGTGTGCACGTCTCTGCAAATAGGAACAGGAGGAGGCCATTCAGCCCCTCTCAAGCCTTTTACACAGGAACAGGAGGAGGCTCATTCAACTCCTCTCAAGCATGATACACAGGAACAGGAGGAGGTCATTCAGCCCCGCTGTCGAGACTGTTACACAGGAATAGGAGGAGGCCATTCAGCCCCACTCTAGAGACTGTTACACAGGAACAGGAGGATACCATTCAGACCCCTCGAGCCTTTTAAACAGGAACGGGAAGAGGCCCATTCAGGCCCTTGAGCCTCGAAGGGCTGAATGGCCTCCTGTGGATGGCCCAATATGAAACTGGGGCAAACGTTGCCACCTGCTGGTCAACAAAACCTCGATGACCTGACAGAGGCTCAACTGCAGTCGGGCAGGTTCTATTTCAAAAACTCATGTTGGGGGGTTGGGCAGGTTGAAAGGGGTGGGGGAGGTGGGGTCGGAGCCTTTGAAGGCGGAGGCGTTGGTCCAATCACAGAATGGCACAGCTCAAGAGGAGGCCATTCAGCCCATCATGCATGTGCTGGCTCTTTGAAAGATCTGTCCAATTAGCCCCACACTCTAACCCCCACCCCCGACCCCACCGGCTCTTTCCCCCCCATAACCCTGCACATTTTTCCCCTTCCAGTATTTATCCAATTCCCCCCTTATCGAAAAGAAGGAGAGAGAGAGAGAGGGAGACAAGGAAAGACTGACCGTAGCGAAAGAAAGACGTGCGCCTCCCTCAGCACTGACCCTCCGACATTGCTACACTCCCTCAAAACTGACCCTCCGACAGTGCGGCTCCCACAGCACTGACCCTCCGACGGTGCTACACTACCTCAAAACTGACCCTCCGACAGTGCGGCTCCCTCAGCACTGACCTTCCGACAGTGCGGCTCCCTGAGCACTGACCCTCCGACAGTGCGGCTCCCTCAGCACTGACCCTCCGACAGTGCGGCTCCCTCAGCACTGACCCTCCGACAGTGTTGCACTCCCTCAAAACTGACCCTCCGACAATGCGGCTCCCTCAGCACTGACCCTCCGACAGTGCTGCACTCCCTCAGCACTGACCTTCCGACAGTGCGGCTCCCTCAGCACTGACCTTCCGACAGTGCTGCACTCCCCCAGCACTGACCCTCTGACAGTGCGTCACTCCCTCAGCACTGACCCTCCAACAGCGCGGCGCACCCTCGGCACTAACCCTCTGACAGTACAGCGCGCTCTCAGCACTGTCCCTCCTACAGTGTGGAGCTCCCTCAGTACTGACCCTTCGAAAGTGCTGCGCTCCCTCAGCACTGACCCTCAAACAGTGCGGCCCTCCCTCAGCACTGACCCTCAAACAGTGCGGCACTCCCTCTGTACTGACCCTCCGACAGACCGGCGCTCCCTCAGCTCTGACCAACTGACAACGCGGCGCTCCCTCAGTCCTGACCCTCCGATAGTGCGTTACTCCCTCAGCACTGACCCTCCGACAGCGCATCCCTCCCTCTGCTCTGACCCTCCCGCAGTACGGCGCTACCTCAGCACTGACCCTCCGACCGTGCGGCGCTCCCTCAGTACTGACCCTCCAACGGTGCGGCGCTCCCTCAGTACTGACCCTCCAACAGTGCGGCGCACCCACAGCGCTGACCCTACAACAATTCGGAGCTCCCTCACTACTGACCCTGAGACAGTGCGGCGTTCCATCTGTACTGATGCTCCAATAGCGTGGCGCTCCCTTAGCGATGACTCTCCGACAGTCCGGCGGACATCAGCACTGACACTCCAACAGCTCGGCGCTCCCTCAGGACTGAACCTCTGACAGTGTGGCTCCCTAAGCACTGACCTTCCGACAGTGCGGCGCTATCTAAGCACTGACCCTCCGAAACTATGGCGCTCGCCCAGTACTGACCCTCCGACAGTGTGGCGCTCCTTCAGTCCTGACCCCCCGACAGTTTGGAGCTCCCTTAGCACTGTCCCTCCGAGATTGCGGCGCTCCCTCAATACTGACCCCCAACAGTTCGGAGCTCCCTCAGCACTGACACTCGGACAGCGCGGCGCTCCCGCAGCACTGACCCTCCGACAGTGCGGCGCTCCCTCAGCACTGACCTTCCGACAGTGCGGCGCTCCCTCAGTACTGACCCTCCAACAGTGCGGCGCATCCACAGCGCTGACCCGACAACAATTCAGAGCTTCATCACTACTGACCCTTCGACAGTGCGGCGTTCCATCTGTACTGATGCTCCAATAGCGTGGCGCTCCCTCAGCAATGACCCTCCGACAGTCCGGCTCTCCCTCAACACTGACCCTCCGACAGTGCGACGCACCCTCAGCACTGACCCTCCAACAGCTCGGCGCTCCCTCAGGACTGAACCTCTGACAGTGTGGCTCCCTCAGCACTGACCTTCCGACAGTGCGGCGCTATCTAAGCACTGACCCTCCAAAAGTATGGCGCTCGCCCAGTACTGACCCTCCGACAGTGTGGCGCTCCCTTAGCGATGACTCTCCGACAGTCCAGCGTACATCAGCACTGACCCTCCTACAGTGCGGCGCTCCTTCAGTCCTGACCCCCTGACAGTTTGGAGCTCCCTCAGCACTGTCCCTCCGAGATTGCGGCGCTCCCTCAATACTGACCCCCCAACAGTTCGGAGCTCCCTCAGCACTGACACTCGGTCAGCGCGGCGCTCCCTCAGCACTGACCATCCGACATCGCGGCGCTCCCTCAGCACTGACCCTCCAAAAGTAGGGCGCTCCCTCAGTCCTGAACCTTGACAGTCTGGAGCTCCCCCAGCACTGACCCTCTGACAGTGCGTCACTCCCTCAGCACTGACCCTCCAACAGCACGGCGCTCCCTCGGCACTAACCCTCTGACACTACAGCGCGCTCTCAGTACTGACCCTCCTACAGTGTGGAGCTCCCTCAGCACTAAAACTCCAACAGTGCGGCGCTCCCTCAGCACCGACCCTCCGACAGCGCGGCGCTCCCTCAGCACTGACCCTCCGACAGTGCGGAGCTCCCTCAGCACTGACCTTCCGACAGTGCGGAGCTCCCTCAGCACTGACCCTCCGACAGTGATTTCCATGAGCTGCCGCAATCTCTCTCCATTCTCCCCTTAAGGACACTTCCGAGCTTTACAGACCTGGCACTTTTCTGGAGAGGGTGTTGGGTGGGGCATTGAGAGATTCCTTCTTCACTCCCATCCCCATCCCCACCCCCGCATCCTCATGCACACGGATAAGGGAAGAAGCCTGGATTTAAGGGGAAAGCAACGCACCAGTCGTTCGATCGCATTGTGACGCACGCTGTGGGCAAATAGCTGAGGGGGAGTTGGTGAGGTTGGGGATGGCACCGGAGAGCCGTTGGCCATGCCAGTGCCTTGAGGAGAGCGCCAGGGGAGGCCCGAGCTTGGGTGAGGTTTTGGGGAAATGCTGGAACCAGCTGTGTCCACCCTGGTCTGTAAATCCTCGTGTATTGTGCCCAGGCCCTAGAGGGTGCCGCTGAGATCATGTTCCTGGTTCAACGTGAAACCCTCTTGTGAATGGCAGCACGAGACTGTCTTTAAATCGCGGTGTCAGTTAGTGAACCGACAGTCGTTACAGCATAGCAGGCCATTCGGCCCATCGAGCTGATGCCAGAGAAACTACCTGCGTATTTATGATGTTTTGTGTGTACTCAATAAAATTAAACGTTGTTTCAGTCAGTGGTATATTGTGTGTGTGTGTGTGTGTACACGTCTCTGTAAACAGGAACAGGAGGAGGCCATTCAGCCCCTCTCGAGCCTTTTACACAGGAACAGGAGGAGGCCATTCATCCCCCGCCTCGAGCCTATTATACAGGAACAGGAGGAGGCCATTCAGCCCCCGCCTCGAGCCTGTTACACAGGAACAGGAGGAGGCCATTCATCCCCCGCCTCGAGCCTTTTACACAGGAGCAGGAGGAGGCCATTCATCCCCCGCCTCGAGCCTGTTACACAGCAACAGGAGGAGGCCAATCAGCCCCCCTCTCGAGAATGTTACACAGGAGCTGGAGGAGGCCGATTCATCCCCCGCCTTGAGTTTGTTACACAGGAACAGTAGGAGGACATTCAGCCCCTCTCTCGAGCCTGTTACACAGGAACAGTAGGAGGCCATTCAGCCCCCGTTCTCGAGCCTGTTACACAGGAACAGTAGGAGGCCATTCAGCCCCTCTCTCGAGCCTGTTACACAGGAACATTAGGAGGCCATTCAGCCCCTCTCAAGACTGTTATACAGGAACAGGTCAGTCAGCCCCTCTCGAGCCTGTTACACAGGAACAGGGAGAGGCCATTCAGCCCCTCTCGAGCCTGTTACACAGGAACAGGCAGAGGCCATTCAGCCCCTCTCGAGCCTGTTACACAGGAACAGGGGAAAGCAATAAGCCCCCCAAGCATGTTATACAGGAACAGGAGGAGGCCATTCAGGCCCTCTCGAGCCTGTTACACAGGAACAGGGGAAAGCAATAAGCCCCCCAAGCATGTTATACATGAAAAGGAGGAGGCCATTCAAGCCCTCTCAAGCCTGTTACACAGGAACAAGTCAGTCAGCCCCTACAGAGAGATTCAAAGAGTCAGAGAGAGCCACCAAAAGAGAGATAGAGGGAGAGACAGAGAGAGAGACAGAGAAAGACAGAGAGAGGAGAGGAACACAGAGACAGAGAGAGATAGAGACAGAGAGAGAGAGAGACTCAGAGAGAGAGAGAGACAGAGAAAGACAGAAAGAGAGTGCGGCGCTCCATAAGACATAGGAGCAGAAATTAGGCCATTCGGCCCATCGAGTCTGCTCCGCCATTCAATCATGGCTGATCAGTTTCTCAACCCCATTCTCCCGCCTTCTCCCCATAACCTTTGATCCCCCTTACCAATCAGGAACCTATCTATCTCGGTCTTAAATACACTCAATGACCTGGCCTCCACAGTCTTCTGTGGCAATGAGTTCCATAGATTCACCCACTCTCTCTGGCTAAAGAAGTTTCTCCTCATCTCTGTTCTAAGAGGTCTTTACTCTGTCTGAGGTAAAACAATGGATGGAACAGAACCTTATCTACCGACTGGGCACTTTACAGCTTCCCAGACTGAATATTGAGTTCAACCACTTTCGGTCAGGAACTCTCTCCTCCATCCCCACCCCCTGTTTCCCCCAAACATTTCTATATAGTTTTCTTTTCCCACCTATTGCCATTATTGTTTGGAATGTGTTTCCATCCATTGGGCTATCTGTACCTTGCATGCCTTGCTTTCTACCCTTAATGTCCCCATTAGCACATTTCTTCCCTGATATCACCACCATCAACACCTCTTTATCCTTTGGCCCGTGACATCTTTTGGTTCCCTCCACCTATCACTGGCCCTCTATCCATCTCTACCTGTCCCACCCCCTCCCCCTTAAACCAGTTTATATATTTCACCCCCTGTTCTATTTTCCCTTAGTTCTGGTCAAGAGACAGAGACACTGGACACGTGAACTGTGCTTCTCTCCCCAGGAAGGGCAAAATTCTTCTTTAAAGAAACAATTATTTTGGAAGCGATTACGAGACTATCTTTCTCTGTCCCAGAGGAATCTTTAACAGCAGCGACACCGTCCCCCCGCAGAGCCAATGCTGTCTACCAAGTTGGGGACTGAGTGCAGCCAGACACCGGCCGAGGGATCGCTCCCAGGTAGGAAATTGTTTTTTACATCGTGAGTTCCCCGAGTGTTCGCGCAGGTTCTTTCCCCCCATCTCCCACCCCCCCAGAAGTTGGTGTTTGGGGGAGAAGGGGGAGTGAGCAGGAGTTCTCCAGAGCCAGTGGGATTCAGAGACAGAAACTGAGAGAGAGAGAGAGAGAGAGAGAGACAGGGACAGAGATGGGCTGGGGCGAAGGGGGCCAGAGACGGATGGAGAGGGAGAGGGAGGTTCGGTTCGGTGATCCCATTAATTGATGATTGATTGGGTCGGAGAGGGAGAGAAAGGATGAGAGAGAAACAGGGAGAGAGAAACAGAGAGAGACAGAGATAGAGAGAGACAGAGAGAGACGGAGATAGACAGAGAGAGACGGAGATAGACAGAGACGGAGATAGACAGAGACGGAGATAGACAGAGACGGAGAAAGAAAGAAAGACAGAGAGAGAGAGAGAGAGAAAGAGAGAGAGAGAAAGGGAGAGACAGAGACAGAAAGAGAAACAGAGAGACAGAGATAGAGAGAGACAGAGATAGAGAGAGACGGAGATAGACAGAGACGGAGAGAGAAAGAGAGACGGAGAAAGAGAGAGAGAAAGAAAGACAGAGAGAGAGAAAGAAAGACAGAGAGAGAGACAGAGAAAGAAAGAGAGAAAGACAGAGAGAGAATGAGACACAGAAAGACAGAGAGAGATAGAGAGAATGAGACAGAGAGAGAGAGACAGACAGAGAGAGGAGATAGACAGAGAGACGGAGATAGACAGAGACGGAGATAGACAGAGACGGAGAGAGAAAGAGAGACGGAGAGAGAGAAAGAAAGACAGAGAGAGAGAGAGAACGACAGAGAGAGAATGAGACACAGAAAGACAGAGAGAGATAGAGAGAATGAGACAGAGAGAGAGACAGACAGAGGGAGAGAGAGAGTGAAAAAGACAGAGAGAGAAAGAAAGAGAGAGACACAGAGACAGAGAGAGAGAAAGGAAGAGAGAGAAGGGAAGAGAGAGAAGGGAAGAGAGAGAAAGGAAGAGAGAGAAAGAGACAGCGAGAGAGAGAGAGAGTGAGAGAGAAAGAAAGAGACAGAGAGAGCTAGAGAAACAGAACGAGAGAGAGCGAGACAGCAGTCAGACACAGAAAGTGAGACACAGACACACACAAAAAAGCTGTTAGAGAGAGACGGAGAGAGAAGGGGTGACAGAATCACATGTGAGTGAGCGAGAGAGGCAATGGGCAAACTCATTAATTCTCGCTTGAGTTTCGTGGGCTGGGAAGGGTCGGGAGCCTTTGTTACTAAGAACAATTTCAGTCTGATGTGATGTTTGATTGTCTGTCATAACTTTGTTAAACTGAGGCTGGGATCATTGGATGGAGTGTAATTCTCTCTCTCTCTCTCTCTGTCTCACCTCCTGCAGTGAAGAAGAGAGAAAGCTTCAAGAAGCTGTACAGTGTGGGCAAGAAACTGGGCAGCGGCGGCTTCGGAACAGTTTTCTCGGCTGTGAGGACCTTCGATGGAGCTCCGGTGAGAGAGGAGGGGGAAAGGAGGGTATTAATGTAATAAGCACATCGATATATAGACACACACACACACTCAGACACACACACACACACTCAGACACACACACACACTCTGACACAGACACACACACTCAGACACACACAGAGACACACTCAGACACACACACACACCCAGACACACACACACACACTCAGACACACAAACACACACCACCAGACTCACAGAGAGACACACTCAGACACACACACACACTCAGATACACACACACACACGTCCCCAGACACACACAGAGACACACACCCACACGAACACACACACACCCCCAGACATACAGAGACACACTCAGACACACACACGCACTCACACACACGCCCCCAGACACACACAGAGATACACTCACACACACACTCAGACACACACACACACATTCAGACACAAACACACGCACACACACTCAGACACACAGAGAGACACACACACACTCAGACACACACACACACACGCTCCCAGACACACAGACACACACACACACACACGCCCCCAGACACACACACTCAGACACACACACACTCAGACACAAACACAAACACTCAGACACAAACACACACAGACACAAAAACATTCACACAGACACTCACTCACACAAACATGCACATAGACACACTCACTCACACACACAGAGATGCTCACAGTCATGCACAGCCAAACACGCACACACACAAACACACACTCAGACACACACACAGGCATACACAGAGACACACTGCCATCTAGAAGCTTCCGTTTTTAGTGCAATAAATTGTAAAACGCGAGCACAACATTACAACATTCCGGGGGTCGCGGGGGGAGTGAAGAACCAAAATAATTCCCAGGGATCAATGTTTACACCTGCAGGTGTTGCTGATGTTTCTATAGGGGGGAGGGAGACAAGGTGTGTGTTAACTCAGTATGAAATTTCACTTAAAATATATCAATATGGATGTAGTGTTTAAAGTCAGCTCATTTGAATGAATTGGGATCCTGTTTCTGTGCCAGGTGGCGGTTAAACACGTGCCCAGGAAGAAAGTGGTGGATTGGGGTCGTCTGGTGAGTTTAAAATGATTTCAATAAGACTTGTGAACCTGTCTCTGTCTGAGTGTGTGCGAGTGTGCATCTGAGTGTGTGCAAAGTGTGCCTCTGAGTGTGCAAGTGTGTGTCTGAGTGTGTGCAAGTGTGACTGAGTGTGAGAATGTTTGAGAGTGTGTCTGAGTGTGCAAGTAACTCAATGTGAGAGTGTGTCAGAGTGTGTCTGCGAGTAACTCTGAATGTTAGAGTGTGCGAGTGTGTCTTAGTGTGTGCAAGTGTGTATCTGAGTGTGAGAGAGTGAGTATGAGTGTGTGTGTGTTGAGGGCATGTGCGAGAGTGAGTGTGAGAGTGTGTGTGTTGGAGGGCGTGTGCAAGAGTGAGTGTGAGAGTGTGTGTGTTGGAGGGCGTGTGCGAGAGTGAGTGTGAGAGTGTGTGTGTTGGAGGGCGTGTGCGAGAGTGAGTGTGAGAGTGTGTGTGTTGGAGGGAGTGTGAGAGAGTGAGTGTGAGAGTGTGTGTGTTGGAGGGCATGTGCGAGAGTGAGTGTGAGTGTGTGTGTGTTGGAGGGCGTGTGCGAGAGTGAGTGTGAGAGAGTGTGTGTTGGAGGGCCTGTGCGAGAGTGAGTGTGAGTGTGTGTATGTTGGAGGGCGTTGCAAGAGTGAGTATGAGTGTGTGTGTGTTGGAGGGCATTGCGAGAGTTAGTGTCAGTGTGTGTGTGTTGGAGGGCGTGTGCGAGAGTGAGTGTGAATGTGTGTATGTTGTTGAGCGTGTGCGAGAGTGAGTGTGAGTGTGTGTGTCTTGGAGGGTGTGTGCGAGAGTGAGTGTGAGTGTGTGTGTGTTGGAGGGCGTGTGCGAGAGTGAGTATGAGAGTATTTGTGTTGGAGGGCGTGTGCGAGAGTGAGTGTGAGTGTGTGTGTGTTGGAGGGCGTGTGTGAGAGTGAGAGTGAGTGTGTGTGTGTTGGAGGGCGTGTGCGAGAGTGAGTGTGAGTTTGTGTGTTGGAGGGCGTGTGCGAGAGTGAGTGTGAGTGTGTGTGTGTTGGAGGGCGTGTGCGAGAGTGAGTGTGAGTGTGTGTGTGTGTTGGAGGGCGTGTGCGAGAGAGAGTGTGAGTGTGTGTGTGTTGGAGGGCGTGTGCGAGAGAGAGTGTGAGTGTGTTTGTGCAGAGGAGCTGGTTCTTGTTTGCAATTCAGTGAAAAATGATGAAGACTTTCTTTTCAATCTTCGTTCTGTGATATATTTATTACAACCCTAGATCTCATTGCCTTTGAGGGAATGTTTACTTTGCTTTCCCTCCGTGACATCAGTTTAGAGGGAAAAACCCAGGAAACTAAATCATCGCAACAGAAAATTGTTAAAGGTGAACTCGTCACCAGGGGTCGACCCACAAGTGAGTTTTTTTTTAGATAGCACATCAATCTCAATGTGTAACCCCCCCCCAAACCAGCCTCTTCCCACCCCCTACCCACCCCCAACTCCATCTCCCCCCAAAACCAGCCTCTTCCCAACCCCTACCCACCCCCAACTCCATCTGCCCCCAAAACCAGCCTCTTCCCACCCCCTACCCACCCCCAACTCCATCACCCCCCAAAACCAGCCTCTTCCCACCCCCTACCCACCCCCAACTCCATCTCCCCCCAAACCAGCCTCTTCCCAACCCCCAACCCACACCCAACTCCATCTCCCCCCAAAACCAGCCTCTTCCCACCCCCTACCCACCCCCAACTCCATCTCCCCCCAAACCAGCCTCTTCCCAACCCCCAACCCACACCCAACTCCGTCTCCCCCCCAAACCAGCCTCTTCCCACCCCCTACCCACCCCCAACTCCATCTCCCCCCAAACTAGCCTCTTCCCAACCCCAACTCCATCTCCCCTAAACCAGCCTCTTCCCAACCCGCTACCCACCCCAACCCCATCTCCCACCAAACGAGCCTCTTCCCACCCCCTACCCACCCCCAACTCCATCTCCCCCCAAACCATCCTCTTCCCAACCCCAACTCCATCTCCCCAAACCAGCCACTTCACACCCCCTACCCACCCCCTACCCACCCCCAACTCCATCTCCCCCAAACCAGCCTCTTCCCACCCCCAACTCCATCTCCCCCCTAAACCAGCCTCTTCCCACCCCCAACTCCATCTCCCCCAAACCAGACTCTTCCCAAACCCCCTACCCAACCCCTACGCCATCTCGCCCCAAACCAGCCTCTTCCAAACCCCTACTCACTCTCCCCCTAAACCAGCCTCTTTCCACCCCCAACTCTATCTCCCCACCCAAACCAGCCTCTTCCCAAACCCTGCCTACCCCCAACTCCATCTCCCCCCAAACCAGACTCTTCCTACACTCTACTCCATCTCCCCCAAACCAGCCTCTTCCCAACCCCCTACCCAACCCGCTACCCAACCCCTACTTCAACTCGCCCCAAACCAGTCACTTCCCACTCCCAGCTCCTTCTCCCCCAAACCAGCCTCTTCCAACCCCCTACTCCATCTCCCCCTAAACCAGGCTCTTCCCACCCCCAACTCCATCTCCCCCCAAACCAGCCTCTTCACACCCCCTACTCCATCTCCCCCCAATCCAGCCACTTCCCACCCCCTACCCACCCCAAACTCCATCTCCCCCAATCCAGCCACTTCCCACCCCCAACATCATCTCCCCCCAAACCAGCCTCTTCCCAAACCCTACCTACCCCCAACTCCATCTACCCACAAACCAGACTCTTCCCACCCCCAACTCCAGCCATTTCTCTTTGCGAACTTGTTCCCTGCTGCCCATGTTCTGAATCCTGCCATCCTTGTGCCCTCTGCTTGCAGAATGACCGCCCCGTGCCCATGGAGATCATCCTGATGTGGAAGGTGTCTTTGCCGGAGCACCGAGGCGTGATTCGCCTGCTGGACTGGTTCTCCAGGCCGGCCGGCTTCCTGCTGGTGTTGGAGCGCCCGCCCAGCGCCAAGGACCTCTGCGACCTCATCGCCGAGCAGGGCCCGCTGAGCGAGGAACGCGCCCGCTCCTTCTTCCGCCAGGCGGTGGAGGCACTGCGGCACTGCCATGCCTGTGGGGTCGCGCACCGGGACGTGAAGTGCGAGAACCTCCTGGTCGACCTGCACACTGACGAGCTCAAGCTCATCGACTTCGGCTCAGCAGCCCTGCTGCGCGACACCGCCTACACCGATATCAGTGGTGAGTACCCGGGCCCGGACACTCCCTGGGGGCATCGCGGAAGCAGCTGGGGGCACAGCGGCTCCTCCTTTCTCTCTCTGACACCTGGGATCCCAGACTTGTTGCGCAGACGCCAATTCCCTCCCACAGTGCGGCTCAGTACTGACCCTCCCACAGTGCGGCTCAGAACTGACCCTCCGACAGCGTGGCGCTCCCTCAGCACTGACCCTCCAACAGTGCGGCTCAGCAGTGACCCTCCGACAGTGCGGCTCAGAACTGACCCTCCGACAGCGGGGCGCTCCCTCAGCACTGACCATCCAACAGTGCAGCACTCCCTCAGTACTGACCCTGCGACAGTGCGGAGCTCCCTCAGCACTGACCCTGCGACAGTGCGGAGCTCCCTCAGCACTGACCCTCCGACAGTGCGGAACTCCTTGAAGAACTGACCCTCCGACAGTGCGACTCAGCACTGACCATCCGACAGCGCTGCTCAGCACTGACCCTCCGACAGTGCGGCGCTCCCTCAGCACTGACCCTCCGACAGTGCGGCGCTCCCTCAGCACTGACCATCCGACAGTGCGGAGCTCCCTCAGCACTGACCCACCGACAGTGCGGAGTTCCCTCAGCGCTGACCCACCGACAGTGCGGAGCTCCCTCATCGCTGACCCTCCAACAGCGCAGCGCTCCCTCAGCACTGACCCTCCGACATTGCGGAGCTCCCTCAGCACTGACCCTCCGACAGTGTGGAGCTCGCTCAGCACTGACCCGCCGATAGTGCGGCGCTCCCTCAGTACTGACCCTCCGACAGTGCGGACCTCCCTCAGCACTGACCCTCCGACAGTGTGGAACTCCCTCAGCACTGACCCGCCGATAGTGCGGCGCTCCCTCAGTACTGACCCTCCGCATTGCGGACCTCCCTCAGCACTGACCCTCCAACAGTACGGCTCAGCACTGACCCTCCGACAGTGCGGCGCTCCCTCAGCACTGAACGTCCAACAGTGCGCCGCTCCCTCGGTACTAGCACTGGGCTGGGGTGGTAGGGCAGGTGGGCGAGTGTCAGGCGTGGGTATTTTGGGGGCATCAGGGCATTAAAACCACAAAGCAATGCTGGGTGGGGTAAATAGTCTCACAGTGAATGTTGTCTGGTTTTAATCTTGTCTCTCTCTCTCTCTCCTATTTCCATCTCTTTCTGATGTAAATGCCCAGGCACCAGAGTGTACAGCCCGCCAGAGTACATCAGTGAAGGGCGCTACCATGCCCGCTCCGCTACTGTCTGGTCCCTCGGGGTCTTGCTCTACGCCATGGTCTGTGGTGACATCCCCTTCGAGCGAGACGTGGAGATCCTGGCTGGCGAGATCCAGCTGCCCTCCGGCATCTCCAAGGGTAAGTGGCACAGGGGGTGGAGAGAGGGGATTTTAGTTTTAAAGCATCCTTCACTGTCTCTCCTTTCCATAAGATCTCAAGAATTAGGGGCAGGAGGAGGCCATTCGGCCCCTCGAGCCTGCTCCCCCATTCAATACGATCGCCTCTGATCCGATTGTTACTCAACTCCACTTCCCTGTCCGTCCCCCTCATAACCCTCGACTCCCCTCGCCGATCAAAAATCTGTCTCACTCGGCCTTGAATATATTCAGTGACCCGACCCCCACTGCTCTCTGGGGGGGGAGAGAATTCCACAGACTGACCACCCTCTGAGAGAAGAAATTCCTCCTCATCTCAGTCTTCAATGGGAGACCCCTCATTCTGAAACTGTGCCCCCCTCCCCTCGTTCTAGATTCCCCTCCCACGAGGGGAGGGAAACATCCCCTCAGCATCCACCCTGTCAAACCCCCTCCCCTCAGAATCTGATATGTTTCAATAAGATCACCTCTCATTCTTCTAAACTCCAA
The DNA here is from genome assembly GCF_964194155.1 of Cetorhinus maximus. Taxonomy (NCBI): domain Eukaryota; kingdom Metazoa; phylum Chordata; class Chondrichthyes; order Lamniformes; family Cetorhinidae; genus Cetorhinus; species Cetorhinus maximus. The sequence goes on from NW_027596461.1 coordinate 21,746, forward strand.
TGGGTAGAGGCCCAACCTGCTCAACCTTTCCTCATCAGACAAACCCCCTTCGTCCCAGGAATCGGCCGAGTGAACCTTCTCTGAACGGCTTCCGATGCGAGTCTGTCCCTCCTGAAGTAAGGGGACCAGAACTGTCCACAGTGCCCCAGGAGCGCCCTCACCAACGCCCTGTCCAGTTGTAGCAAGACTTCCCCACTTTTATACTCCATCCCCCCCCCCTCGCAATAAAGGACAACTTTCCATTTGTCTTCCTCATCACTCGCTGCATCTGCATACCAACTTTTGAGATTCATGTCCCAGGACACCCAGATCCCTCTGCACCGCTGACTTCTCCAGTCTCTCTCTCTCTTTCTCACATTCATTTCTTCCCCGCGATGCAATTTTTAATGGACCATCTTGTGCTTCCTTCCCCCCTTCCCCCTGCAGAGTGCGAGGAGCTGATACGATGGTGCCTCTCCATGCAACCCTCCAAACGCCCCACCCTCCACCAGATATTGTACCACCCGTGGGTGCAGCGGGACATCACCAGACCGAAAGCCGTGGGCCTCTGGAGCCCGGGGGGAGACTCCGACTGTAGCGCCAGCCAGGAGAGACTGTAGGGAGCAGACAGACCGGGCATGGACACACTCTGTTGCTGGTCACCGTATGGAAGGAGGAGGAACTTTCAGGACTGATGGGGACCTCGCCTGATCGCTCTGTCAGCAGTGGCTGGCTGGTCAGTGAACATTGGCCCAAGGGCCGGAGAGAACTCGAACTGCACACCCCTTGTTCATCTCCCTCGTTCATCCTGAAAGACGCCTCCGACAGTGCGGCTCTCCCTCAGCACTGACCCTCCAACAGCGCGGCGCTCCCTCAGTACTGACCCTCCAACAGTGCGGCGCTCCCTCAGCACTGACCCTCCAACAGCGCGGCACTCCCTCAGCACTGACCCTCCGACAGTGCAGCACTCCCTCAGCACTGACCCTCCGACAGTGTGGCGCTCCCTCAGCACTGACCCTCCGACAGTGCAGCACTCCCTCGGCACTGACCCTCCGACAGTGCGCCTCAGCTCCCTCAGCACTGACCCTCCAACAGTGCGGCTCTCCCTCAGCACTGACCATACGACAGTGCGGCGCTTCCTCAGCACTGACCCTCCGACCGTGCAGCACTCCCTCAGCACTGACCCTCCAACAGCGCGGCACTCCCTCAGCACTAACCCTCCGACAGTGCAGCGCTCCCTCAGCACTGACCCTCCGACAGTGCAGCACTCCCTCAGCAATGATCCTCCGACAGTGCAGCACTCCCTCAGCACTGACCCTACGACAGTGTGGCGCTCCCTCAGCACTGACCCTCCGACAGTGCAGCACTCCCTCGGCACTGACCCTCTGACAGTGCAGCACTCCCTCAGCACTGACCCTCCGACAGTGCAGCACTCCCTCAGCACTGACCCTCCGACAGTGTGGCGCTCCCTCAGCACTGACCCTCCGACAGTGCAGCACTCCCTCGGCACTGACCCTCCGACAGTGCGCCTCAGCTCCCTCAGCACTGACCCAGCTGGGTCCACCCTGGTCTGTAAATCCTCGTGTATTGTGCCCAGGCCCTAGAGGGTGCCGCTGAGATCATGTTCCTGGTTCAACGTGAAACCCTCTTGTGAATCGTGGCACGAGACTGTCTTTAAATCGCGGTGTCAGTTAGCGAACTGACAGTCGTTACAGCATAGCAGGCCATTCGGCATATCGATCTGATGCCAGAGAAACTACCTGCGTATTTATGATGTTTTGTGTGCACTCAATAAAATTAAACCTTGTTTCAGTCAGTGGTATATTGTGTGTGTGTGTGTACACGTCTCTGCAAACAGGAACAGGAGGAGGCCATTCAGCCCCTCTCTCGAGCCTGTTACACAGGAACAGGAGGAGGCCATTCAGCCCCTCTCTCGAGGCTGTTACACAGGAGCAGGAGGAGGCCATTCAGCCCCTCTCTCGAGGCTGTTACACAGGAACAGGAGGAGGCCATTCAGCCCCTCTCGAGTCTGTTACACAGGAACAGGAGGAGGCCATTCAGTCCCTCTCTCGAGACTGTTACACAGCAACAGGTGGAGGCCATTCAGCTCCCACTCTTGAGAGTGTTACACAGGAACAGGAGGAGGCCCATTCAGCCCCCACTCTCGAGAGTGTTACACAGGAACAGGTGGAGGCCATTCAGCACTTCTCGAGTCTGTTACATAGGAACAGGAGGAGGCCATTCAGCCCCTCTCTCGAGACTGTTACACAGGAACAGGTGGAGGCCATTCAGCCCCCCTCTCCAGCCTTTTAAACAGGAACAGGAGGAGGCCCATTCAGGCGCTTGAGCCTCGAAGGGCTGAATGGCCTCCTGTGGATGGCCCAATATGAAATTGTGGCAAACGCTGCCACTTGCTGGTCAACAAAACCTCGACGACCTGACAGAGTCTCAACAGCAGTCGGGCAGGTTCGGTTTCAAAAGCTCATGTTGGGGGGTGGGCAGGTTGAACGGGGGTGGGGGACGGGGGGGGGGGTGCGGAGCCTTTGAAGGTGGAGGCGTTGGTCCAATCACAGAATGACACAGCTCAAGAGGAGGCCATTCAGCCCATCATGCATGTGCTGGCTCTTTGAAAGATCTGTCCAATTAGCCCCACACTCTAACCTCCACCCCCGACCCCACCGGCTCCTTCCCCCCCCATAACCCTGCATGTTTTTCACCTTCCAGTATTTATCCAATTCCCCCCTTATCGAAGAGAGAGAGAGAGAGAGAGAGAGAGAGGGAGACAAGGAAATACTGACCGTAGCGAAAGAAAGACCTGCGTTTATATAGCGCCTTTCACCACCAGCAGACACCTCCAAGTGCCTCGCAGCCAATGAAGCACCTTTGCCGGTGGGATCACCATTTTGCGCAGAGGAAGATCCCACGAGCAGCCGATGTCAGGGGATCTTTTATGTCCACCTGAGAGGGTGGACACAGGCCTCAGGTTTAATGTCTCATCCTGAAGGATGGAGAGAGAGAGAGAGAGAGAGAGAGAGACAGAGAGAGAGAGAGAGAGAGAGAGAGACAGAGAGAGGGAGAGAGAGACAGAGAGAGAGAGAGAGAGAGAGACAGAGAGAGAGAGAGGGAGATAGAAAGAGAGGGACAGAGAGAGAGAGATATAGACAGAGAGAGAGAAATAGATAGAGAGAGATAGACAGAGAGAGAGAGATAGAGTGAGAGAGATAGAGTGAGAGACAGAGAGAGAGAGACAGAGAGAGAGAGAGAGAGAGAGACAGAGATAAAGCGAGAGAGAGAGGGAGATAGAAAGAGAGGGACAGAGAGAGAGAGATATAGACAGAGAGAGAGAAATAGATAGAGAGAGATAGACAGAGAGAGAGAGATAGAGTGAGAGAGATAGAGTGAGAGACAGAGAGAGAGAGACAGAGAGAGAGAGAGACAGAGATAAAGCGAGAGAGAGAGAGAGGGAGATAGAAATAGAGGGACAGAGAGAGAGAGATATAGACAGAGAGAGAGAAATAGATAGAGAGAGATAGACAGAGAGAGAGAGATAGAGTGAGAGAGATAGAGTGAGAGACAGAGAGAGAGAGACAGAGAGAGAGAGAGAGAGAGACAGAGAGAGAGCGAGAGAGAGAGAGAGGGAGATAGAAAGAGAGGGACAGAGAGAGAGATAGAGAGAGAGAGAAAGAGAAATAGATAGAGAGAGAAAGATATAGACAGAGAGAGAGAGATAGACAGAGAGAGAGAGAGAGATAGAAAGAGAGAGAGATAGACAGAGACAGAGAGAGATAGAGTTAGAGAGATAGACAGAGAGAGAGAGACAGAGACAGAGAGATGGAGAAAGAGAGATAGAGAGGGAGCGAGAAAGAGACAGAGAGTGACAGAGAGGGATAGAGAGAAAGGGAGAGAGAGACACAAAGAGAGAGAGAGAGAAAGAGAGAGACAGAGATAGAGAGAGAGACAGTGATAGAGAGAGAGACAGAGAGAGAGAGACAGAGACAGAGAGAGAGAGAACTTCAGGATTGCAGTGCAGTATCACCAGAACGCCCTGGGTGTGAGAGGGTTAAATTCCGATCAGGGGTCTCACAGGCCGAGCTTGTATTCCCTCGAGTATCGAAGATTAAGGGGGGTTCTGATCGAGGGGTTTAAGATGATGGGTTTGGAGGGGGTGGGAGAGCCCAGAATGAGGGGTCCGAACATCACAGTTGGAGCCAGGCGGTCAGGGGTGATGTCAGGAAGCAATTGATACAAAGTGGAGTGGAAATGGGAAAGTCCCTCTCCCCGATAAGCCTGTCGAGGCTGAGACGGTGGGGAGGGGAATTGTAAATTTACACCCTGAGATTGGGAGATGTTTCTGGGTAAGGAGGGGATTGAGGATTACAGAACCCAGGGCAGCAGATGGAGTTAAGATGCTGATCAGCCCTGATCTGGTTGAATCGAGCAGGGCTCGAGGGGCAGAATGGCCGCCTCCCGTTCCTGTCTAACAGGCTTGAGCGGGGCTGAATGGCCTCCTCCTGTTCCTGTCTAAAAGGCCTGAGAGGGGCTGAATGGCCTCCCACAGTCCAAAGGTTCTCCCTCAGCACTGACCCTCCGACAGTGCGGCGAGAGAGGGGGGTGCAATGAGATGGTGATCTAACACCATTATGATGGTTCGTGTATGCACAGGGGTGGCAGGAGCGAGGTGTTTAAGGAACTGACCGGCCCCCCTGACCGATCAGCCGTTGTTCAGCCATCGAATCACAAATGTGTCCATTTAAATGTATATATATTTATTACCTAAGCATGAAACCCCCCTTGTGAATCACGGCACGAGACTGTCTTTAAATCGCGGTGCCGGTTAGCGAACCGACAGTCGTTACAGCATAGCAGGCCATTCGGCCCATCGAGCTGATGCCAGAGAAACTACCTGCGTATTTATGATGTTTTGTGTGTACTCAATAAAATTAAACGTTGTTTCAGTCAGTGGTATATTGTGTGTGTGTGTGTGTGTGTACACGTCTCTGCGAACAGGAACAGGAGGAGGCCATTCAGCCCCTCTCTCTCGAGCCTGTTACACAGGAACAGGAGGAGGACATTCAGCCCCTTCTCGAGCCTGTTACACAGGAACAGGAAAAGGCCATTCATCCCCTCTCTCTCGAGCCTGTTAAACAGGAACAGTAGGAGACCATTCAGCCCCTCTCTCTTGAGCCTGTTATACAGGAACAGGAGGAGAACATTCAGCCCCTTCTCGAGCCTGTTACACAGGAACAGGAGGAGGCCATTCAGCCCCTCTCTTGAGACTGTTACACAGGAACAGGAGTAGGCCATTCAGCCCATCTCTAGAGGCTGTTACACAGGAACAGGAGGAGGCCATTCAGCCCCCCTCTCGAGACTTTTAAACAGGAACAGGAGGCGGCCTTTGGCCCTTGAGCCTCGAAGGGCTGAATGGCCTCCACCTGTGGATGGCCCAATATGAAACTGGGCCAAACGCTGCCACCTGCTGGTCAACAAAACCTCAACGACCTGACAGAGGCTCAACAGCAGTCGGGCAGGTACGGTTTCAAAAGCTCCGACAGTGCGGCACTCCCTCAGCACTGACCCTCCGACAGTGCGGCGCTCCCTCAGCACTGACCCTCCGACAGTGCGGTGCTCCCTCAGCACTGACCCTCCGACAGTGCGGCGCTCCCTCAGCACTGACCCTCCGACAGTGCGGCACTCCCTCAGTACTGACCCTCCAACAGTGTGGCATTCCCTCAGCACTGACCCTCCGACAGTGCGGCGCTCTCTCAGCACTGACCCTCCGACAGTGCGGCGCTCCCTCAGCACTGACCCTCCGACAGTGCGGCGCTCCCTCAGCACTGACCCTCCAACAGTGCGGCACTCCCTCAGTACTGACCCTCCAATAGTGCGGCACTCCCTCAGCACTGACCCTCCAACAGTGCGGCACTCCCTCAGCACTGACCCTCCAACAGTGCGGCGCTCCCTAAGCACTGACCCTCCAACAGCGTGGCGCTCCCTCAGCCCTGACCCTCCGAATGTGCAGCGCTCCCTCAGCACTGACCCTCCGACCGTGCGTCGTTCCCACAGAACTGACCCTCCAACAATGCAGCACCGACCCTCCAACAGCGTGGCGCTCCCTCAGTATTGCCCCTGCGACAGTGCAGCGCTCCCTCAGCACTGACCCTCCGACAGTGCAGCGCTCCCTCAACACTGACCCTCTGACAGTGCAGCGCTCCCTCAGCACTGACCCTCCGACAGTGCGGTGCTCCCTCAGCACTGACCCTCCGAGAGTGCGGTGCTCCCTCAGCACTGACCCTCCGAGAGTGCGGCGCTCCCTCAGCACTGACCCTCCGACAGTGTGGCGCTCCCTCAGTACTGACCCTCCGACAGCGCGGCGCTCCCTCAGTACTGACCCTCCGACAGTGCGGCGCTCCCTCAGCGCTGACCCTCCGACAGCGCGGTTCTCCCTCAGTGCTGACCCTCCGACAGTGCGGCGCTCCCTCAGCACTGACCCTCCAACAGTGCGGCGAGAGAGGGGGGTGCAATGAGATGGGGATCTAACCCCATTGTGATGGTTCGTGTATGCACAGGGGTGTCAGGAGCGAGGTGTTTAAGGAACTGACCGGCCCCCCTGGTCGATCAGCTGTTGTTCAGTCATCGAATCACAAATGTGCCTATTTAAATGTATATATATTTATAAGCTAAGCATGAAAACCCCTTGTGAATCATGGCACGAGACTGTCTTTAAATCGCGGTGCCGGTTAGCGAACCGACAGTCGTTACAGCATAGCAGGCCATTCGGCCCAGCGAGCTGATGCCAGAGAAACTACCTGCGTATTTATGATGTTTTGTGTGTACTCAATAAAATTAAACGTTGTTTCAGTCAGTAGTATATTGTGTGTCTGTGTGTACACGTCTCTGCAAACAGGAACAGGAGGAGGCCATTCAGCCCCTCTCGATCCTGATACACAGGAACAGGATGAGGCCATTCAGCCCCTCTCGAGTCTGTTACACAGGAACAGGAGGGGGCCATTCAGCCCGTCTCTAGAGACTGTTACACAGGAACAGGAGAGGCCATTCAGACCCCCTCTCGGGCCTGTTACACATGAACAGGAGGAGGCCATTCAGCCCCCCTCTCGAGCCTTTTAAACAGGAACAGGAGGAGGCCCATTCAGGCCCTTGAGCCTCGAAGGGCTGAATGGCCTCCTCCTGTGGATGGCCCAATATGAAACTGGGGCAAACGCTGCCACCTGCTGGTCAACAAAACCTCGACGACCTGACAGAGGCTCAACAGCAGTCGGGCAGGTTCGGTTTCAAAAGCTCATGTTGGGGGGTGGGCAGGTTGAACGGGGGTGGGGGAGGTGGTGTCGGAGCCATTGAAGGCGGAGGCGTTGGTCCAATCACAAAATGGCACAGCTCAAGAGGAGGCCATTCAGCCCATCATGCATGTGCTGGCTCTTTGAAAGATCTGTCCAATTAGCCCAACACTCTTCCCCCCCACCCCCGACCCCACCGGCTCTTTCCCCCCCATAACCCTGCACGTTTTCCCCTTCCAGTATTTATCCAATTCCCCCCTTATCGAAGAGAGAGAGAGGGAGAGCCAAGGAAATACTGACCATAGTGAAAGAAAGACCTGCGTTTATATAGCGCCTTTCTCCACCAGCAGACACCTCTAAGTGCCTCGCAACCAATGAAGCACCTTTGCAGGTGGGGTCACACTTGTAGGGGAAAGGGATCACCATTTTGCCCAGAGGAAGATCCCACGAGCAGCCGATGTCAGGGGATCTTTTATGTCCACCTGAGAGGGTGGACTCAGGCCTCAGGTTTAATGTCTCATCCTGAAGGATGGAGAGAGAGAGAGAGAGACAGAGAGAGAGAGAGAGAGAGAGAGACAGAGAGAGAGAGAGAGAGAGAGAGAGAGAGAGGGAGATAGAAAGAGAGGGACAGAGAGAGAGAGATATAGACAGAGAGAGAGAGAGAGAAATAGATAGAGAGAGAGATAGACAGAGAGAGAGAGATAGAGTGAGAGAGATAGACAGAGAGAGAGACAGAGAGAGAGAGACAGAGAGAGAGCGAGAGAGAGAGAGGGAGATAGAAAGAGAGGGACAGAGAGAGAGAGAGATAGACAGAGAGAGAACGAGAAATAGAGAGAGAAAGATATAGACAGAGAGAGAGAGATAGACAGAGAGAGAGAGAGAGATAGAAAGAGAGAGAGATAGACAGAGACAGAGAGAGTTAGAGTTAGAGAGATAGACAGAGAGAGAGAGACAGAGACATAGAGATGGAGAAAGAGAGATAGAGAGGGAGCGAGAAAGAGACAGAGAGTGACAGAGAGGGATAGAGAGAAAGGGAGAGAGAGACACAAAGAGAGAGAGAGAGAAAGAGAGAGACAGAGATAGAGAGAGAGACAGCGATAGAGAGAGAGACAGAGAGAGAGAGACAGAGACAGAGAGAGAGAGAACTTCAGGATTGCAGCGCAGTATCACCAGAACGCCCTGGGTCTGAGAGGGTTAAATTCCGATCAGGGGTCTCACAGGCCGAGCTTGTATTCCCTCGAGTATCGAAGATTAAGGGGGGTTCTGATCGAGGGGTTTAAGATGATGGGTTTGGAGGGGGTGGGAGAGCCCAGAATGAGGGGTCCGAACATCACAGTTGGAGCCAGGCGGTCAGGGGTGATGTCAGGAAGCACTTGATACAAAGTGGGGTGGAAATGGGAAACTCCCTCCCCCCGATAAGCCTGTCGAGGCTGAGACGGTGGGGAGGGGAATTGTAAATTTACACCCTGAGATTGGGAGATGTTTCTGGGTAAGGAGGGGATTGAGGATTACAGAACCCAGGGCAGCAGATGGAGTTAAGATGCTGATCAGCCCTGATCTGGTTGAATCGAGCAAGGCTCGAGGGGCAGAATGGCCTCCTCCTGTTCCTGTCTAACAGGCTTGAGAGGGGCTGAATGGCCTCCTCCTGTTCCTGTCTAACAGGCTTGAGAGGGGCTGAATGGCCTCCTCCTGTTCCTGTCTAACAGGCTTGAGAGGGCTGAATGGCCTCCTCCTGTCCCTGTCTAAAAGGCCTGAGAGGGGCTGAATGGCCTCCCACAGTCCAAAGGTTCTCCCTCAGCACTGACCCTCCGACAGTGCGGAACTCCCTCAGCACTGACCGTCCGACAGTGCGGAGCTTCCTCAATACTCACCCTCCAACAGTGATTTCCATGAGCAGCCGCAATCTCTCTCCATTCTCCCCTTAAGGACACTTGCGAGCTTTACAGACCTGGCACTTTTCTGGAGGGGGGTGTTGGGTGGGGCATTGAGAGATTCCTTCCTCACTCCCATCCCCACCCCCCACCCCCGCATCCTCATGCACACGGATAAGGGAAGAAGCCTGGATTTAAGGGGAAAGCAACGCACCAGTCGTTCGATCGCATTGTGACGCACGCTGTGGCCAAATATCTGAGGGGGAGTTGGTGAGGTTGGGGGATGGCACCGGAGAGCCATTGGCCATGCCAGTGCCTCGGGTAGAGCGCCAGGGGAGGCCCCGAGCTTGGGTGAGGTTCTGGGGAAATTCTGGAACCAGCTGTGTCTACCCTGGTCTGTAAATCCTCGTGTATTGTGCCCAGGCCCTAGAGGGTGCCGCTGAGATCATGTTCCTGGTTCAATGTGAAACCCTCTTGTGAATGGCGGCACGAGACTGTCTTTAAATCGCGGTGTCGGTTAGCGAACCGACAGTCGTTACAGCATAGCAGGCCATTCGGCCCATCGAGCTGATGCCAGAGAAACTACCTGTGTATTTATGATGTTTTGTGTGGACTCAATAAAATTAAACGTTGTTTCAGTCAGTGGTATATTGTGTGTGTGTGTGTGTGTACACGTCTCTGCAAATAGGAACAGGAGGAGGCCATTCAGCCCCTCTCGAGCCTTTTACACAGGAACAGGAGGAGGCTCATTCAACTCCTCTCAAGCATGTTACACAGGAACAGGAGGAGGCCATTCAGCCCCACTCTAGAGACTGTTACACAGGAACAGGAGGAGGCCATTCAGACCCCTCGAGCCTTTTAAACAGGAACAGGAAGAGGCCCATTCAGGCCCTTGAGCCTCGAAGGGCTGAATGGCCTCCTCCTGTGGATGGCCCAATATGAAACTGGGGCAAACGCTCCCACCTGCTGGTCAACAAAACCTCGACGACCTGACAGAGGCTCAACAGCAGTCGGGCAGGTTCGGTTTCAAAAGCTCATGTTGGGGGGTTGGGCAGGTTGAACGGGGGTGGGGGAGGGGGGGGCGGAGCCTTTGAAGGTGGAGGCGTTGGTCCAATCACAGAATGACACAGCTCAAGAGGAGGCCATTCAGCCCATCATGCATGTGCTGGCTCTTTGAAAGTTCTGTCCAATTAGCCCCACACTCTAACCCCCACCCCCGACCCCACCGGCTCTTTCCCCCCCATAACCCTGCACATTTTCCCCCTTCCAGTATTTATCCAACTCCCCCCTTATCGAAGAGAGAGAGAGAGAGAGAGGGAGACAAGGAAAGACTGACCGTAGCGAAAGAAAGACGTGCGCTCCCTCAGCACTGACCCTCCGACAGTGCCGCACTCCCTCAAAACTGACCCTCCGACAGTGCGGCTCCCTCAACACTGACCTTCCGACAGTGCGGCGCTCCCTCAGTACTGACACTCCGACAGTGCTGCACTCCCTCAGCACTGACCTTCTGACGGCGCGGCGCTCCCTCGGCACTGACACTGCTACAGTGCGGCGCACCCACAGCGCTGACCCTACAACAATTCAGAGCTCCCTCACTACTGACCCTCCGACAGTGCGGCGCTCCCTCAGCACTGACCCTCCGACAGTGTGGTGCTCCCTCAGAACTGTCCCTCCGAGATTGCGGCGCTCCATCAATACTGACCCCCCAACAGTTCGGAGCTCCCTCAGCACTGTCACTCGGACAGCGCGGTGCTCCCTCAGCACTGACCCTCCGACATCGCGGCGCTCCCACAGCACTGACCCTCCAACAGTACGGCGCTCCCTCAGTCCTGACACCTTGACAGTCTGGAGCTCCCCCAGCACTGACCCTCTGACAGTGCGTCACTCCCTCAGCACTGACCCTCCAACAGTGCGGCGCACCCTCGGCACTAATCCTCCAACAGTACAGAGCGCTCTCAGCACTGACCCTCCTACAGTGTGGAGCTCCCTCAGCACTAAAACTCCAACATCGCAGAGCTCCCTCACCACTGACCCTCCGACAGTGCTGCGCTCCCTCTGTTCTGACCCTCCCACAGTAAGGCGCTACCTCAGCACTGACCCTCCGACAGTGCGTCACTCCCTCAGCACTGACCATCCGACAGTGCGGCGCTTCCTCAAAACTGACCCTCCGACAGCGCAGCGCTCCCTCAGTACTGACCCTCCGAAAGTGCAACACTCCCTCAGCACTGACCCTCCAACAGCGCGGCGCACCCTCGGCACTAACCCTCTGGCAGAACAGGGTGCTCTCAGCACTGACCCTCCTACACTGTGGAGTTCCCTCAGCACTAAAACTCCGACAGCGCAGATCTCCCTCACCACTGACCCTCCGAAAGTGCTGCGATCCCTCTGCACTAACCCTCCGACAGCGCATCCCTCCCTCTGTTCTGACCCTCCCACAGTATGGCGCTACCTCAGCACTGACCCTCCGACAGTGCGTCACTCCCTCAGCACTGACCATCCGACAGTGCAGCGCTACCTCAAAACTGACCCTCCGACAGCGCAGCGCTCCCTCAGTACTGACCCTCCGAAAGTGCGGCATTCCCTCAGCACTGACCCTCAAACAGTGCGGCGTTCCTCAGCACTGACGGTGCGACAGTGCGGAGCTATCTAAGCACTGACCCTCCGAAAGTATGGCGCTCCCTCTGTACTGACCCTCCGACAGACCGGCGCTCCCTCAGCGCTGACCAACTGACAACGCGGCGCTCCCTCAGTCCTGACCCTCCGATAGTGCGGCACTCCCTCAGCACTGACCCTCCGACAGCGCATCCCTCCCTCTGCTCTGACCCTCCCACAGTACGGCGCTACCTCAGCACTGACCCTCCGACAGTGCCGCACTCCCTCAGCACTGACCCTCCGACGGTGAGGAGCTCGCTCAGCACTGACCCCCTGACAGCACAGCGCTCCCTCGGCACTGACACTGCTACAGTGCGGCACACCCTCAGCGCTGACCCTACAACAATTCGGAGCTACCTCACTACTGACCCTTCGACAGTGCAGCGTTCCCTCTGTACTGATGCTCCGATAGCGTGGCGCTCCCTCAGCAATGACCCTCCGACAGTCCGGCTCTCCTTCAGCACTGACCCTCCGACAGTGCGCCGCTCCCTTAGGGATGACTCTCCGACAGTCTGGCTCTCCTTCAGCACTGACCCTCCGACAGTGCGCCGCTCCCTTAGGGATGACTCTCCGACAGTCCGGCGTACATCAGCACTGATCCTCCGACAGTGCGGCGCACCCTCAGCACTGATCCTCCGACAGTGCGGCGCACCCTCAGCACTGACCCTCCGACAGTGCGGCGCACCCTCAGCACTGACCCTCCGACAGTGCGGCGCTCCCTCAGTCCTGACCCCCCGACAGTTTGGCACTTCCTCAGCACTGACACTCCGACAGTGAGGTTCCCTCAGCACTGACCCTCCGACAGTTTGGCACTTCCTCAGCACTGACACTCCGACAGTGAGGCTCCCTCAGCACTGACACTCCGACAGTGCGGCGCTCCTTCAGCACTGACACTCCGACAGTGTGGCACTCCCTCAGCACTGACCAACCCACAGTGTGGCACTTCCTCAGCACTGACCCTCCGACAGCGTGGTGCTCCCTCAGCACTGTCCCTCCGAGAGTGCGGCGCACCCTCAATACTGACCCCCCAACAGTTCGGAGCTCCCTCAGCACTGACCCTCCGACATCGCGGCGCTCCCTCAGCAGTGACCCTCTGAAGTGCGGCGCACCCTCAGCACTGACCCTCCGACAGCGTGGTGCTCCCTCAGCTCTGTCCCTCCGAGAGTGCGGCGAACCCTCAATACTGACCCTCCAACAGTTCGGAGCTCCCTCAGCACTAACCCTCCGACATCACGGCGCCCCCTCAGCACTGACCCTCTGAAGTGCGGCGCACCCTCAGCACTGACCCTCCGACAGTGCGGCGCTCCCTCAGCACTGACCCTCCGACATCACGGCGCTCCCTCAGCACTGACCCTTTGAAGTGCGGCGCACCCTCAGCACTGACCCTCCGACAGTGCGGCGCTCCTTCAGTCCTGACACCCCGACAGTTTGGAGCTCCCTCAGTACTGACCCACTGACAGTGCGTCGCTCCCTCAGCACTGACCCTCCATCAGCACGGCGCACCCTCGGCACTGACCCTCCGACAGTGCGGCTCCCTCAGCACTGACCCTCCTAGTGTGGAGCTCCCTCAGCACTAAAACTCCGACATCGCAGAGCTCCCTCTCCAATGACCCCCCGACAGTGCTGCGCTCCCTGTGCACTGACCCTCCGACAGCGCATCCCTCCCTCTGCACTGACCCTCCCACAGTGCGGCGCTACCTCAGCACTGACCCTCCGACAGTGCGTCACTCCCTCAGCACTGACCTTCCGACAGTGCGGCGCTACCTCAAAACTGACCCTCCGACAGCGCAGCGCTCCCTCAGTACTGTCCCTCCAACAGCGCGGCGCTCCCTCAGAACTGAACCTCTGAAAGTGCGGCTCCCTCAGCACTGTCCCTCCGACAGTGCAGCTCCCTCAGCACTGACCCTCCGACAGTGCGGCTCCCTCAGCACTGACCTTACAACAGTGCGGCGCTCCCTCAGCACTGACCCTCCGAAAATGCGGCACTCCCACAGCACAGACCCTCAAACTGTGCGGCACTCCCTCAGCACTGACCCTCCGACAGTGCGTCGCTCCCTCAGCACCGACCCTCCGACAGTGCGTCGCTATCTAAGCACTGACCATCCGAAAGATTGGCGCTCCCTCTGTACTGACCCTCCGACAGACCGGCGCTCCCTCAGCGCTGACCAACTGACAACGCGGCGCTCCCTCAGTCCTGGCCCTCCGATAGTGCGGCACTCCCTCAGCACCGACCCTCCGACAGCGCATCCCTCCCTCTGCTCTGACCCTCCCACAGTACGGCGCTACCTCAGCACTGACCCTCCGACAGTGCGGCGCTCCCTCGGCACGGACCCTCATATAGTGCTGCACTCCCTCAGCACTGACCCTCCGACAGTGCCGCACTCCCTCAGCACTGACCTTCCGACAGTGCGGCGCTCCCTCAAAACTGACCCTCCGACAGCGCAGCGCTCCCTCAGTACTTACCCTCCAACAGCGCGGCGCTCCCTCAGGACTGAACCTCTGACAGTGCGGCGCTCCATCAGTAGAGACCCTCCGATGGTGAGGAGCTCGCTCAGCACTGCCCCTCTGACGGTGCGGCGCTCCCTCGGCACTGACACTGCTACAGTGCGGCGCACCCTCAGCGCTGACCCTACAACAATTCGGAGCTCCCTCACTACTGACCCTTCGACAGTGCGGCGTTCCATCTGTACTGATGCTCCGACAGTGCGGCGCTCCCTCAGCAATGACCCTCCGACAGTCCGGCATACATCAGCACTGACCCTCCGACAGTGCGGCGCTCCCTCAGGACTGAACCTCTGACTGTGCGGCTCCCTCAGGACTGACCCTCCAACAGTGCAGCGCTATCTAAGCACTGACCCTCCGAAAGTATGGCGCTCGCCCAGTACTGACCCTCCGACAGACCGGCGCTCCCTCAGCGCTGACCAACTGACAACGTGGCTCTCCCTCATTCCTGACACCCCGACAGTTTGGAGCTCCCCCAGTGTTGACCCTCAAACAGTGCGGCACTCCATCAGCACTGACCCTCCAACAGCTCATCCCTCCCTCTGCACTGACCCTCCCACAGTGCGGCACTCCCTCAGCACTGACCCTCCGACAGCTCATCCCTCCCTCTGCACTGACCCTCCGACAGTGCGGCGCTCCCTCAGCACTGACCCTCCGACAGTTTGGCACGTCCTCAGCACTGACACTCCGACAGTGCGGCTCCCTCAGCACTGACCCTCCGACAGTGCGGCGCTCCCTCAGCACTGACGCTCCGACAGTGTGGCACTCCCTCAGCACTGACCCTCCCACAGTGTGGCAATTCCTCAGCACTGACCCTCCGACAGCGTGGTGCTCCCTCAGCACTGTCCCTCTGAGAGTGCGGCGCACCCTCAATACTGACCCCCCAACAGTTCGGAGCTCCCGCAGCACTGACACTCGGACATCGCGGCGCTCCCTCAGCACTGACCCTCTGACAGTGTGGCGCTCCCTCAGTCCTGACACCCCGACAGTTTGGAGCTCCCCCAGTACTGACCCTCTGACAGTGCGTCGCTCCCTCAGCACTGATCCTCCGACAGCGCGGCGCACCCTCGGCAATAACCCTCCGACAGTAAAGCGCGCTCTCAGCGCTGACCCTCCTACAGTGTGGAGCTCCCTCAGCACTAAATCTCAGACATCGCAGAGCGCCCTCAGCACTGACCCTCCGACAGCGCATCCCTCCCTCTGTTCTGACCATCCCACAGTACGGCGCTACCTCAGCACTGACCCTCCGACAGTGCATCACTCCCTCAGCACTGACCCTCCGACAGTGCGTCACTCCCTCAGCACTGACCATCCGACAGTGCGGCGCTACTTCAAAACTGACCCTCCGACAGCGCAGCGCTCCCTCAGTACTGACCCTCCAACAGCGCGGCGCTCCCTCAGAACTGAACCTCTGACAGTGCGGCTCCCTCAGCACTGACCCTCCGACAGTGCGGCGCTCCCTCAGCACTGACCCTCCGAAAATGAGGCACTCCCACAGCACTGACCCTCAAACTGTGCGGCACTCCCTCAGCACTGTCCCTCCGACAGTGCGGCGCTCCCTCAGCACTGTCCCTCCGACAGTGCGGAGCTTCCTCAATACTCACCTTCCAACAGTGATTTCCATGAGCAGCCGCAATCTCTCTCCATTCTCCCCTTAAGGACACTTGCCAGCTTTACAGACCTGGCACTTTTCTGGAGGGGGTGTTGGGTGGGGCATTGAGAGATTCCTTCCTCACTCCCATCCCCACCCCCCACCCCCGCATCCTCATGCACACGGATAAGGGAAGAAGCCTGGATTTAAGGGGAAAGCAACGCACCAGTCGTTCGATCGCATTGTGACGCACGCTGTGGCCAAATAGCTGAGGGGGAGTTGGTGAGGTTGGGGGATGGCACCGGAGAGCCGTTGGCCATGCCAGTGCCTAGGGGAGAGCGCCAGGGGAGGCCCCGAGCTTGGGTGAGGTTCTGGGGAAATTCTGGAACCAGCTGTGTCCACCCTGGTCTGTAAATCCTCGTGTATTGTGCCCCGGCCCTAGAGGGTGCCGCTGAGATCATGTTCCTGGTTCAACGTGAAACCCTCTTGTGAATGGCGGCACGAGACTGTCTTTAAATCGCGGTGTCAGTTAGTGAACCGACAGTCGTTACAGCATAGCAGGCCATTCGGCCCATCGAGCTGATGCCAGAGAAACTACCTGCGTATTTATGATGTTTTGTGTGGACTCAATAAAATTAAACATTGTTTCAGTCAGTGGTATATTGTGTGTGTGTGTGTGTATACACGTCTCTGCAAACAGGAACAGTAGGGGGCCATTCAGCCCCTCTCGAGACTGTTACACAGGAACAGGAGGAGGCCATTCAGCCCCTCTCTCGAGCCTGTTACACAGGAACAGGAGGAGGCCATTCAGCCCCTCTCTCGAGCCTGTTACACAGGAACAGTAGGAGGCCATTCAGCCCCTCTCTCTCGAGCCTGTTACACAGGAACAGTAGGAGGCCATTCAGCTCCTCTCAAGACTGTTATACAGGAACAGGTCAGTCAGCCCCTCTCGAGCCTGTTACACAGGAACAGGAGGAGGCCATTCAGCCCCTCTCTCGAGACTGTTACACAGGAACAGGAGGAGGCCATTCAGCCCCTCTCTCGAGCCTGTTACACAGGAACAGGAGGAGGCCATTCAGCCCCTCTCTTGAGCCTGTTACACAGGAACAGTAGGAGGCCATTCAGCCCCTCTCTCGAGCCTGTTACACAGGAACAGGGGGAGGCCATTCAGCCCCTCTCGAGCCTGTTACACAGGAACAGGAGGAGGCCATTCAGGCCCTCTCAAGCCTGTTACACAGGAACAAGTCAATCAGCCCCTAGAGAGAGATTCAGAGAGTCAGAGAGAGCCACCGAAAGAGAGATAGAGGGAGAGACAGAGAGAGAGACAGAGAAAGACAGAGAGAGGAGAGGAACACAGAGACAGAGAGAGATAGAGACAGAGAGAGAGAGACTCAGAGAGAGAGAGAGACAGTGAAAGAAAGTGCGGCGCTCCATAAGACCATAGGAGCAGAAAGTTGGCCATTCGGCCCATCAAGTCTGCTCCGCCATTCAATCATGGCTGATCAGTTTCTCAACCCCATTCTCCCGCCTTCTCCCCATAACCTTTGATCCCCCTTACCAATCAGGAACCTATCTATCTCGGTCTTAAATACACTCAATGACCTGGCCTCCACAGCCTTCTGTGGCAATGACTTCCATAGATTCACCCACTCTCTCTGGCTAAAGAAGTTTCTCCTCATCTCTGTTCTAAGAGGTCTTTACTCTGTCTGAGGTAAAACAATGGATGGAACAGAACCTTATCTACCGACTGGGCACTTTACAGCTTCCCAGACTGAATATTGAGTTCAACCACTTTCGGTCAGGAACTCTCTCCTCCATCCCCACCCCCTGTTTCCCCCAAACATTTCTATATATTTTTCTTTTCCCACCTATTGCCATTATTGTTTGGAATGTGTTTCCATCCATTGGGCTATCTGTCCCTTGCATGTCTTGCTTTCTACCCTTAATGTCCCCATTAGCACATTTCTTCCCTGATATCACCACCATCAACACCTCTTTATCCTTTGGCCCGTGACATTTTTTGGTTCTCTCCACCTATCACTGGCCCTCTATCCATTTCTACCTGTCCCACCCACCTCCCCCTTAAACCAGTTTATATTTCACCCCCTCTTCTATTTTCCCTTAGTTCTGGTCAAGAGACAGAGACACTGGACACGTGAATTGTGCTTCTCTCCCCAGGAAGGGCAAAATTCTTCCTTAAAGAAACAATTATTTTGGAAGCGATTACGAGACTATCTTTCTCTGTCCCAGAGGAATCTTTAACAGCAGCGACACCGTCCCCCCGCAGAGACAATGCTGTCTACCAAGTTGGGGACTGAGTGCAGCCAGACACCGGCCGAGGGATCGCTCCCAGGTAGGAAGTTGTTTT